>NC_056733.1:1913175333-1913200333 GCF_019279795.1 Protopterus annectens
TTTTCAAATGGCCAAAGTGGGGCATTTTCGGGACACACATCAGATTTTACAGGCCAACACATATCCACGGTCAGTACAAAGGTTAGAACTTTACTTATTTGCCTAAATGAAAGATTATTCTTGTAGCAGTTTAGTTGTTTTTTCTGTTTCTTGTAACATTTAAGTATTTTACATACAGAAGTAACTGTTTTATGCAACTGTTACATGAAATATGGGACATAAGTATTTCCTACAATCACAGGACATTTGCCGTTGTATTATTTTTGGTCAGGACACAACTGCCCAAAAAGGGACTGTCCCTCGCAAAGTGGGACAGGTGGTAACTCTACTTATGTCTGCTTTAAAGTGCCTTAATCACCCTTTATCCAACTGCCACTATGCAAATGTGTAAGGTATATATTCCCAATAATGCACGTGGGGAGATGTGCATCATGGTCAGGTATTTAATCCTGGGTCGTAGGTTCTGCAGGACCGGAGGCAGGCTGAGCAGTCTTGTAGACAACTACTGCTCATACAACTTGTGTCCAGATGTCTACAGGACTGGACATCATGTCATGACACCAAGGCTAATGTTTAGAACAGATACTTATCCCATGAGGGATATCCAAAAATTGTGGGGACCGATGACCTTGATTCTTTTGGCTTTACGAAAATAAGGTAGGGTTATACATGCAAGGGATACATAGCTTGCAATTCTGAGACTGCCTAAGGTGAGACTGCCTACTAGATATGAGTAGGGGTCGCTATGTGCAGATATGGCTGTGCCTATCTAGCAGCCCGAGTATTGGTGGTTTTGGTGGACGTTTAGGAAGGGGGGGGGTGTGCTGTGGAGGGGATGATGGGTATTCAGTTATGTATCCAGGTGTGTTGGGGTTGGATGGCTCAGTTCAGGTCAGACCATTATGTGGGTATATGCCGGTAACGTTTCTGTACATGTGTATTGCACTTTTTAATGTTCATATGTTTATGGGATTGTATTGCAGATGTGAATATTTGTTCTTTGGTTATCTTCCTGATTCACCCACTGCTCCCTCATACACCTCCAGTTCACCTATTGTGCATCCAACCCAGTCTCCCCTTGGCGAATTATTACATTACCCGTCACCACTCACCCCCATATTCCACAGACACCATCCATTCCCTCTCTGGTTGATGGCCCATGGCACTGTCAACAGAACACATTGCGTACACTACATATCTCAGGTACCAATATGGTTGTGAGGACGACCCTAGCATTTTTGATCATCCACATGCTGTACTTCATGCACATAGGTACATGCAAATACTTATCTTTCCTGACATGGTAGGTAGACCTGGGTAATACCCGTTCATCTATGGGCCGTCTTGACAAGGACGACCTGGACCGCGAATGGGCAGATATTGGGCAAATGCTCTGACCATTGGTAGGGGTTGCCACCTTTTCATATGACCAGGATGGGACATTTTCGGGACACACATCAGAGTTTACAGGCCAACACATACCCACGGTCAATACAAAGGATAGTACTTTAGTTTTATGCCTAAATATAAGCTTTTATTATTGTAGCGGTTTAGTTGCTTATTCTGTTTTGTTTACTTGCTTATTCTGTTTCTTGTAACATTTAGGTATTTTATATACAGAAATAAGTATTGTATGGGACTATTACATAAAATATGGGACATATTTATGTCCTACAATCGCAGGACATTTGACATGGTATGGACACAACTGCCAAGAGGGGGACTGTCCCTCACAATGTGGGACAGGTGGTAACCCTAACCATTGGGGTAGGCTTAGCAATTGGTGGCATGCTAACACGATGTGTTTCGCTTCCACTTGGTATAACTATCGACACTACAATGGAATACGGGCATGGGGTTTTAAATATAATTTGTTCGAGGGACAGGGACTCAATATTCAGCTACGTGCCTTTGTGTTTACTTTTTATTTTGGTGTTTGCAAAACTGTCTTGTATGCTTTGCATACATTTCAGTATCCACGAACACTGACAGGAGTGATTACTGTTAGAGGCAGGCTGTCCTAGTCAGCATTTTAAGTTGCACGTATGCAGCCGACATGTTCACGTCTCCGTGCAGCGCTTGGACAACTCCCCTGCACTCGCTCACGTTTCCTATGCACGTGGCCATTACGGCAGCGTGCCTTCATTAATATGCATGTGGTGCTGCTGCATCATCTCTATGCCACACGGTCGGCCTCAAGGCTAATGCTGTCCTTGTGCCGAGCTTCATGAATCCCAGGGAATAGCTTTATCTCAAAGCATAATCACTTTGTATACCTTCAGATGACACTGCATTCATCCCAAATTCTGCTTAACTGTTGTAAAGAAGTATATTACTGCTGGTAGGCAAAAACGAGAAGAGAGAGAGAATAGGAAAAGGAAATAAAAGAATAAGAGAAAAAACAATGTAGAGTGAGAAACGAAAAAGGGAAAAGAAAGAAAAAGGTAAGAAAGAAAGGGAAAATGAAAGAGAAAATGAAAAATTAAAAAGGGGAAAAGTGGAAAGGGGAAAAACAAAAGACTGGAAAAGAGGACAAAGAGAAGGAAGAAAGGAAAAAATAAAATGGAATATGGTCAACAGACGCAAATATCAATTTTAAAAATGTTGAACATAAAATGTTGACAACATAAATGTTGACTTGTCAGTATGCATGCAACAAGACACTGGATAACCCCCACTGTACCTCCAAGTTTGGGGAAAGGGGGGGCTTTGGCTCCAAACACTCACACACACACACACACACACACACACATATATATATATATATATATATATATATATATATATATATATATATATACTAACTGAAATTGCACAATATTGGGAAAAGGGCATATTCCCTAACCCTGGGAATCATGTGAACTCGCACATCTTTCATCCATCAGGTAAATTGACCAAACTTTGTTGGCTAAACAGATGTCAACCAAAGTAATGATATGCTTATGTCTACACACACACACACACACACACACACACACACACACACACACACACACACACACACACACACATCCCTCAAGCATACATAGCCTGTAAGGTTGTTTCAGCATACAACCAAAAGCATTGATTAACACTATATAATGTTTTATTTTCAATAACTTTAATTAGATCACTATATTTAAATTTAAACATTTCAATAACTTTTTATATACATTGTCCCTCTTAAACTTGTATGTGTTTATATGGATCTACTTCTAAATTTTGAACTTCCAAAATGTTGAATTTCTTATGGTTGAGACCATAAGATCGAAGTTTTGAAACTTCGAACCATTTAACTGGAGATCACTGTACAGCACAGAATGGTATATTTACCATTTTCCTTGCTGTAGAGTGATCTTAGAGTTGGTATAATTAGCCAGTGGGCTTACCCTTCTGCAAAAATGTAAAAAAAAGATTTTTTGTTTTTATATTTTTTTAATTTAAATTTGAGAAGTTTCAAAACTTTGACCTTATCCCCCGGATTCAGCAAGCAGTCTTGCAGGAATAAGTTATTCCTGCATGGCAAAGACATTTCCTGTACAGCACGGCAGCGCACCATGCATATGTATGAAGGCGCACTGACATGCTCTAAAACAGACACAGTTCCATGTATAAGTGCAGGAGGTATGTCTGAGAGCATAGCTCTCACAATATACATGCCCCCTGCACTCCAAAATTGCCCTTTGGCAATTTAAAATGAGCGAGAAAGCTCATAACAGCCCCAACCCATCAGGATAAGACATCTGGTCAAAGTCATAAGGGACAATTGTCCCTACCAATGCAAAAGTTGATAGAATAACACACTTAGCATAAGCACATAGAGCACACCTTCCAATCCATCAGTGTAAGGAATGTTGACAAAGCCAAAAGGGACAATCTTTCCACAAAGCAGAAAGTTGATAGAATAACAGGTTCAGGATTAGCAGGGATATTCTGAAGGATAGAAATAAAAAAACAAGTATTTTTTTTTTATAAATGCAATAAAGTTTAAGCATAACTTCATGGGTGTGGCCATTGCTTAGCTATGCTTAGTCCAGCTTAAACAGCACAGAAGTTAAATAGCAAGAGACATCCAACTTAAGCAGCACTGCAATAGTGTAGTGGTTTGAGTATATGCTTTGTAAGCACTCATTCTCGGTTCAATTTCCCACTGTTACCAATTAGCATTTTACATGTGAAAGCAGTACATAAACATTTTTTTTATAATTAGCTAC
This sequence comes from Protopterus annectens, assembly GCF_019279795.1. Taxonomy (NCBI): domain Eukaryota; kingdom Metazoa; phylum Chordata; order Ceratodontiformes; family Protopteridae; genus Protopterus; species Protopterus annectens. The sequence goes on from NC_056733.1 coordinate 1,913,179,527, forward strand.
TAAATAATAACTTATTCCTGCAAGACTGCTTGCTGAATCTGGGGGATAAGGTCAAAGTTTTGAAACTTCTCAAATTTAAATTAAAAAAATATAAAAACAAAAAATCTTTTTTTTACATTTTTGCAGAAGGGTAAGCCCCCATATAAACATAAGTGCCTCATACAGTATAGTCACATATGAATGAATGTAATGATAGCACATTGGGGAATGTCAGGGATAGTAAACAAATTTATAATATGTAATGAATGATGACTCAATTACATACAGCAGATAGTCTATAAAATAAAAAATAAGCAATGCTAAGCATTGCACAGCTCTGCTTACCAGGTATAAGCATTGTGTAAATATGACAGCTATCCAATGAGTAGCCCAGCTAAGTGGATTTGCCCATTGGTAAGCTGTGCTGATCCTGTCCCTTTAAGTACTGCCAACCTTAGCTAAGCAGGTTTGCCCATAGCTTAGCTTAGCTCAGTATATTCAAGACCATCCAGTCATGGCAAAGGGTGGGAAATTGGCCATATTTAAACCCCGCAGGCAGGAATACAGCTCATAACTGGTTGCAGTTTCCCACTGTAGGCAGTATGGCAGGTGTTGGTGAGGGCATGCACCTCTGGGCACAGTGCTGGGGCATACAGGAGTTCAAGGTCATGGTAGGACTCCTGGTAAATAACCATGATGAGAGACTCCTGCAGGGCCAGTACCAGGGCTCTGAATATAAAGCGAAAGCCTGGGATTGTCTTGCCTGTGATCTCACCAGTGCCACTGGTATCCCTGGGACTGGTGAGCATGAGCACTTTGCCAACTTGAAGCGGAGAAAGAGGGAGCTCTTGGATGAGTGGGTCCAAGAAGCAAGGGGGAGGATGATGTACCAGCAGTGTGTGAGTATTCATATCAATTACTGTTTACCAAAGTCCAGCCTGTGTATGTGATGGATAGGTATGGCTAAATATTTCTCTACTCCCTTTACAGCTGCAGCTGAGCGGGCTGTGAATCAGGAAGCCCATGCCAGTAGGCTGCAAAGGCTGTGTCGCGAGGCTGGTGAGTAACAATCCTACTTGTAGTAGTCATACTAAATAAATATAAAGTAGTAGAAAGTCACCTGGCAGTATAAAAGCTGTATATGGGTTGTACTGATTAAACTAGACAATATGACAGTAATAGTGCCATACAGGTGATATTTCAATAAAACTGTACCAGATGACATCCCGGGCTGTGTACTACATGAACTACAAAATGAACTGGCACTTCACCTAAGTGTCATGTTTAAACATAGCCTTCCCTCAGGCTTCGTGCCCACTGAGTGTCGCACAGCTACAGTTATCACACTCCACAAGGGGGGATCCACCTTGGATCCCGGAAACTACCGCCCCATCAGTCTGATGACCCTGATCTGCAAGGCCATGGAATGTATTATCATGGAACTTATAAACAAAGGCATTGGCAACCTTCAAACACTGAACCCCACGCAGTTTGGGTTCATGAAGGGCTGATCTTGTCTCCTGAACCTGATTGACTTTGAATTAGTCTCCAGAGCTGTGGATGAGGGTAAGGCAGTCCACACAGCCTATCTGGACCTTGCCAAGGCCTTTGACACCATCCCCCACTCTGGAATCATAGATAAACTTACTAAGCTGGGCATTAATCCCTATGTCACTCGATGGGTTGCCAACTGGCTTATTGACAGAACCCACACTGTAAAAGTAGCGGACTCCAAATCCAGCTCCAAACAAGTGACAAGTGGAGTACCTCAGGGTTCAGTCCTGGGACCACTCTTGTTTGGCATCTACTTCTCTGAAGTACAGGCCAATACTAAGGGACTCTCGCTAACAAAGTTTGCAGATGACTGCAAACTGGAGCCATTATTGAATCTCCAAATGATGTGGATGCTCTACAAAAGGGGCTTACAGAAACAGATGCTTGGTGCTAGAGCCATGGGCTCAAGCTCAATGCCAAGAAATGTATAGTTATCCCTTTGGGAAAAAATATATACCCGTGAATTACCACATAGGTGGCAGTACACTAAACACCGAAAGTGTGATAAGAGACTTAGGGACACAGGTGGACAGTGGTCTCACCTTCAGTAACCACATCACCACAACAGTCAGGAAATCCTTCTATGTGACATACCTCATCACTAAGGGCTTTTCATCCAGAAAAAAGGAGGTCATTGTCCCAATGTATTCATCCCTCATTAGGCCCATTATAGAATACAATGCCCCATTTGGTATGTACCTCTCAAGACACCTGCAATAACTGGAAAGACTGCAGAAATACGTCACTAAAAGAATCACAGGTCTAAAGCAGATACCCTATGCTTACCACCGTAAAAAACTCCAGCTATACTCTGTCGCATATCATCTACTCAGAGGCGATCACTGCTTAACATACAAGGCTATATCAAACTCAGAGCTGTTGGACATGCTACACTTAAAGAAATCCCTATCCCTCAGAGCCACACGCTCCAGGGATCTAAACCTTGTCATCACAATAAGCAAAACATGCTGGAGGGATAGGTTCCTGACCCAGAGACTCCCCAGACTCTGGAATAGACTGCCCATACATGTCAAGCATAGCACCTATTTGGCCCTCTTTAAAGGAACCTTGATGATTGGATGGGAGAAAAGAAATTCACCCAGGGGATCACGTCAGTTGCCCTGCTAGACAGGGGTCCAGGAATTAAATAGTGTGGGAAGAAATAGCCAGGGAATTGTTATGGCTATGCTTGTATAAGGCCCTAGGGCCAATAGTCTACTACCAACCTATGAAGCTATGTAACTGCCTGGCAATAAAGTTCTAAATCCTGGACTGGTTGTGTTTACTCTGGTATTGTATGGCATTTAGTGTTGCAGTCTCTGAATAGTAATGTGTTAACCACTGTTACCCACACTGTGCTACATAAAAAATATGTCTATGAATGTCTGTCTAAGACTGTTGTAAGTGCAAGGTTTGACTGTATAACCAAGAGAGACATAGGCAGAAAATACGAAAAAAAAAACGCAGTTTCTAAATAGCTAACTCTGATGAAACTCAAATTGTTGTATTTTTAGCACACACAGCCATGGTTCGAATCCTGGGAGTGGTATTAAGCTGTATGCATAATCATACCTCTCAACTGTACAGATTTTTGCAGAATGTCTGGATAATTGCCTCATATATTTGGCCTGTTCTTCTGTCTCCGTGGTAAGTCACTGGGATGACATCAGAATTGTAGTCACTAAATAATGACATACATTTGATTGTCAGACCTCAAATCCTTTGGAAAATGTATATTAAAACAAATCATGTTACTCTAGCAACTCTCCAAGTTTATAAGAGCAATATTCAAAATATGCCCCTATTTCTACCCCCATGGTTTCAAGCTTTGTCCAAAGTGTGTACATTAAGAGATTGAGAGGTATGTGCATAATATTAACTAGGAATCTGGGAATATGTGTAGAAACAGTCAGGTAGTGTTAACAAACATTCCCCCCACAGGTCTGTCAGATAAGAAAACTGCAACTGCCTGGAAATAAAGATTTAAATCCTGGACTGGTAGTGTTTATTCTGGTATTGTATGGCCTGACATGTATTCAGCAACATCTGATATCAGAATAGTACTGTTGTGTCAATCACTATTTCTCACACTGTGCTACATAAAAATATGTCTAGGAATGTCTGTATAAGACTGTTGTAATTACAAGGTCAGATTGTACAACCAAGGGAGACTTAGATAGAAAACACTGAAGGAATAAACACTGGTGTCTAAATAGCTCACTCTGATAAAACATAAATTGTTGTATTTTTAGCAGACAGAGCCATGGTTCAAATCCTGGCAGTGGGAGTAAGCTGTATGCATAATCATACCTCTCAACTTTCCCATAATGTCCAGATATTTGGCTTATATTTTTGGCCTGTTCCTCTTTTTTCTGAGCAAATCAGTGGGATGATCTCAGGATTGTAGTCACCAAATAATGACATACATTTGAGTGACAGACTTCAAATCCTTCAGAATATGTATATTAAAACAAACCCTGTTACCCTAGCAACTGTCTAAAAGTTTATGAGCAATATTCAAAATATGTCCCTATTTGTATCCCCATGTTGTCAAGCTTTGTCCAGATGTTGTGCATTAAGAGATTGAGAGGTATGTGCATAATTACAACTAGGAATCTAGGAATATGTGTAGAAACTGTCAGGTAGTGTTAACAAACATTTCCTCCAAAGGTCTACCAGGTAAAAGAAGTACAATTTAGCTATAAGACAGTTGAAGTATACAGTGTACAAACATGACACTGGTCAAACCAAGGCCATAGGGTATTGTAATAATAACTGTAGAGTAATGATTAGAGTAATGATCATTAAAGTTATGAGTACTGCAAGGATATATAAGTTGTTAACTGACATCTCCCCCCCCCCACCATATCTGCAACAATAATCTAAACACACAAATCAATAAGTATGTTTACACCAAACCTACTGTTGGGACATATGTCCTACTGTTCAATAAATATTGAAATGTGTTCCTGTTAATGTTCCATGTTGAAATACTATCATTGGTGGTCTCTTGCTGTCAATGTAACCTGCATGCTGTTGTAATGGCCAATGTGGTTCCATATATGCATGTATTCTGTTTGCTATGCAACTGTTCCAAATTTGGTGTTTTGGGTTAATAGGAATATCTATGCATGCTGTTATAACTAATCCTGGATTGTGTTGACTATTAGTAACCCACATATGTTCTAAAACTGCAACACCATAGCACATTTGGGAAGGCCGGTCCCAGCGGATCCACCTCTCTCACCTCATTTGGCCATGGCACCGGGCCCCAGCATGTCTGGGACCCACCCAGGGACCTCCTCATCTGCTGGTCCTGCACCACCTTTGGGTGGAACTACCTCAGGGGATGGGGCTCATCCCCCCTGGGAGTGGGCACAGATAGAATGCTGTCACCTGAAGTCAAGTCCGGGGATTGGTGCGTATCAAGCTCTGAAGGGAGGTTGGAGATCTGCTACGCCAGCTTGAGGGCTGCATGCTGCATTTAGAGGGTCAGCCTTCCCCTCCTGCTAAGCCTCCAGCACAGCCACCTTTGAGGCCATGAAGGTGCAGTGGTGACTGCCCATGGGTGGGGACCTCAGTCCCACTGTTTCCATTTGGGGGCTCATGGGCTTCCGATTTCCAAACACCCCTCCCTGTTTAAGATGTTTACCCCCACATGTGTCATATACCACCCCTGAATGCTGTCATCTCTGTCTTCCTACCCAATCTACCTCCTTAACAATAACAATCCTTCCCCAACATCCCACTCTCACATTCAAAAAAAAAGGGGGCAATCTGTTCCAAAAAAAAAATGTTGCCCCATACATAGCTGTCCATTTCACACATGTGTCCACTGGACACATGTAATCTGGTCTAATTGGCTTCACAACACATTAGTGATGTCCTCACCCCTCTCTCAGTCCAACTATACCTCCAAATTTAGTATATATGCAATGCTGTTGCTGTAGAAGAAATGGACAGCTATGGACCTTCCCCACACCTGTCCTGCACATCCGTAGTTATTTTCTTTATTGTCTTTCCCTCTTTGTGCCCCCTTTTTCACCACTTTCCTATCACCCCTTTTTTATTTCTTTTAAAGAAATAGGAATGGGAGTAAGCAGGAGTAATCTGTTTTAAGCAGTAATAAGTGAGATTAAGCCTGTTTGCGTGGCACTAAGCAATGCCTATACAGATTAAGCACTTTTCAGGCTGTCTGTAAGCATATTTAAGTGGAAGTTAGCATTGCTTACGACCATGCAAACCCACTTACAACTGAATAAAAGTGCCTTAATCACTCTGTATCCAACAGCCCTTGTTCTGTCCAGCAACAAAATACACAGCCCCTGCAAGTCTTGAATCCAGGACCCTGTACACCACAGGCACAGAAAGTTACCACTAAGCCATTTGAGCTGTAGATATGCATGATGTTTTCTCAAACATATCATGCAGCACAGTCATTCAACAGTAGGGAAAATGTATATATATAAGGTATGTATGTATAAATACACGTCTCTCTCTCTCTCTCTCTCTCTCTATATATATATATATATATATATATATATATATATATATATATATATATATATATATATATATATATATATATATATATATATATACATGTCTATATATATTGCATTCGGACATCGGATCCACACTCTGAACCTCTCACTGTAAAACATCTGACCAAAAGCACTTTAAATAGGGGTGATGTGGCCTCTTGTAATTATTGACATTATCCCTTCCTCTACAGCTGAACTGATCCTCCTTGTAAGGAGGCAAGTGGTACTTGCAAGTCTTGAACCAGGACCCTGCACAACGTAGCCACAACAAGTTACCAGTAACCATCACAGCTATAAGAGGTTGGGGTGCTTTCTCTAACATATCATGCAGAACAGTCAGTCTACCATAGGGAATGTACCATGTGGAAGCACTAAACATTCTAATGACACACACACACACACACACATACATATATAATATATATATGCACACACACACATACATACATATATACTTATAGATATATATAAAGAAAGTATATATATATAGAGGGTGCACACCATATCAAACAGCCATTATTGCCACAGCTGCCACATTTTCAAATGGCCAGTGTCTGATTCTTTCCTACAAATGAGAATTGTTGCATGAAACATATACCCACACACAATGCAAAGGACATGACACCACACTCAGTTTGCATACACATACATGCTTATTTGTGTACTATTTCAGTTGTTTATGCCATTTCTTATAGCATTTAGGTGTTTGAAATACATAACTGATTAATGCAGCTCTCAAAGAAAACATATGATACAGTAATCTGCAAAACATAACATGCTTTGCTGTCTAGGCTAAAGCCTTCAAGTAGTACAACAATGAAAAACACACTTGCCTTGAAGATGGGAATCAATCAACACTTAATTACAGATGTAGTTCAACAGCCTCCAATTACACTCTGTACTCAACCCTCTAGGGGGAAAAGTGTCAGCTGTCACAATGTAAATGTATCCATTACATAACAATGCTTTACTTAAAATGTCACTATTACACTGACAAATAGAACCATGTGCAAGACAGTAAGCTCTAGCCCACCACTCTTCCCATGGTGAAACATATGAAAATGTACAGCCATATACCTTAATGTTTCTTATTACTGATATCCCTCACATGTTGTAACAGCCTAGGTTAAAATCATTTCATACCCATCCCCCATAAAATGTCTTACAAGGGCATATAACAGTGTTCTGCATACACTTACCTCCAGACTGTACAGGATCACACATGTTTTATCCAGCTGTAGCTCTTATATATATGGACCCTACCCCACAACTTGTGTGGGAGTCCACAACATCACTGGAATGATAGCAGGAATGTCAGTGTTATATAATGATAGACCATTAACTATCAACCTCTTACTGCATGACATCTGGACAAAGCCTGGTATATAGGTGGAGGACAGAGGCTGAAACACAGGGACATATTTGAAATATTGCTGTTATACACTGTAAAAGTTGCTGGTGTTAAAGGATTGGTTGCAACATACCCTTACTCAGGAATAAGAAGTCAGAAATACAAATGGATATTGCCATGTACTGATAGTAGTCAACAGAGAGAATGCCACTGATATGTCAGGGACAAGACCTGTGTGGGGAACAGACAAAACATAGCCAATCCTCTGGCCATCATGTGGATAGGCCCACAGTTGAGTGCTATGCAGACAGACTGCATTCCATGCAAAACTAGCATATACACACAAACCCTGTAAAACTAGCAGTATTCAATGCATATACCAGCAATACTCACACACTGTCCCTAGGTCTGGAACCTTATACAAACATATAGTTGGCCTGTGTCCACAAGTCCTGTTGTAAGAGGTATAGCTACCTGCTGTCTGTAACACTGCTGCCCACACACAGGAAGGATGTTTTCCATACAGGAAAGGCAAAGGGACAACGCCCACACTGTCACTGCATACAACAAAATAAAATGTGTACTGCTACTGATTGTTGCATTGCCATGACACTGATGTGGGTACTAAAGTAGGCATGCTTATCACGTAGTAATCAGAGAAGTGTACAACTGTGTTATGACCCACTGTCCATGCCTACCACTAACAGCTATAGCAACACCCATATAAACTGGATATCAAAGTGTACCCACCCCTGTTGGAATGCCAGGTCTGTGTGCTGTAGCGAATGAGACCACAGGAAGTCATGTCAAAGCATTTCTCACCTCAAATGTGACCCATAACCGGTAATATCCTATTTAAGAAGCAAAGCTGTTTCACAGAAGGTGAGCAGCCATTGCCAAGTGAAGATGTGCTATGACATGAGAGTACAAACCAAGACAAATAGATGCTGTAATCATCTCAGCAGGTATTTACACAACATACCGGTATAAGGGTGTGCACACAGACTCAACTGGCTTACTGTACTGAGTATTACTTCCCATATGCTGGAGGGACAGGTTCATAACTCAGAGACTGCCCATGCTATGGAATAGACTTCCCATACATGTCAAGCAGAGCACCTCACTGGCCCTCTTCAAGTGAAATCTTGATGAGTGGATGGAAAATAGAAAATTCACCACAGGGATCACTCCAGTGGCTATACTCAACAGAGGCACTGGGAACTAAAGTAGGGTGGCACAATGCCAGGGTAATCCCATGGGCTAGGCGTGCAAAGGCTCCAGGGCCATTAGCTTAGTACACACATATGAACCTTTGTTTCCACAGGACAGGTTATGTTCCCTATTGAACTGAGCAGGCTATAGGACACATCACAGGTGGAGATTGTGTTGACATGTGCTTTTGTGGGGGTCATGTTCCAATTGCAGAAGTACCATGCATTGTAACAGGGGTGTGTACAGTTCATATCCACTGTAGCTATATGGAATCAGCAGTACCTTACCTGTACAACCATCCTCCACCAACAATAGAGTAATCCCCCTTGGTGGACACCACCAAGACACAAAGCACATAATAGGTTTCTATAGTGGCTGTACAGGGACGCATAGGTGCAGATCACAACTTGGAAGCAAGTGCTCCTCTATCTGAGTAAGCATGTAGTTTCACAGGTGACCTCCTGTACGGCTGACGATGACTAGAAATCAGACATATGTAAACCACCAAGGCCAGTTGCAACCATGTCTACACATATGTACCCAGTCTCAGAGCCAGTAACACAAGTCAACCTGTACTGGTGTAAAGCACACCTTACACACACATGCCATGGATACAGGCAACCTGCATCAGACAGGATAGGCAGGAACAGGTGCACCCTGTCCACAACAGTAGACAGGGGATATGCACATCACCCACACTACTGCCCACATTAGTGGTGAGCATGGACATAATGTCGACTGAGGGCAACAACAGCAAGTCTCCATGGGGCATGAGAACATCACAGTTTGACTCCTACATTAACACAGGCATGTGCTCACAGTCCCATCACACACTACAGTCAAACACACTTATCCCACCATCCACAGGGAAGATGGCCACTGTCATCCCTCTACACAGAAATTAATGGTGTGTAGTGATTATGCCATTAAGTGTCCAACATTGAGGGAACTGGACAGGTCAGCGCCAGGAGTGTAATGCAAGATGTACAAGCCATGATAGCTTCCAGTGTTATGGTATAGTCTGGATTATTTGCAAGTAATATTCACTGTTGATGTGCACATGGACAACTGTATGAGGTCCCTTGACCTTTTTTCCTGTTTATGTCTTCCAGGTGCAATGTCCAGGGAATGCCTCCCTGCATACACACCCCTGGAAAATTATGCTATAATCCAGTTCCTCATAGTCTATCATGCCATCCTCTTCAGGTGTAGGGCCCAGGATCTGTAGGAGAGGACCACCCTGTGGAACGAGCTTGTCCACAGGGTAAATGATGTCCACCTGCACAACCACAATTATGAGTTGGTGAGGCATTGCACTATGGATCTGATCTTCCACACCCATCAGCATGTCACTGCAGTTAGGAGGGACCAGCTAGCCACAGGTGGGGGTCATGCCATTCAGCCCCCATTGACACATGCTGAGGAGCTCCTCGCCAGCCTTGGGGCACCCGCCCACCAGCCAAGCCAACAATCTGAAGACAGCATTGTGGAGGTGGGTGTTACCCACACAATGGATGAGGAGCATGCAGGCAAGGCTCCAGGGCACATTAGTAGACCAATGTTGCGTATCCATTTTCATCTGTAAAGTATCAACAGGCATATGTCAGATAAGATAGTCTGTTGCTGCAGTGTAGTAATGAACAGATGTGCATAATCTCTAGTATTGTGGGTTTGTACTGTTGATGTGCTGAAATGCTGCTCCCACCCTGTACTAATGCCACAGGTGTGGCTACTGACATTATGTCTCTCACACAACTATTTAGGTCCCTCTGGTATACAACTGGGGCAGCAGCCTGTAGCTGGTGAGTATGGAGTTGTTTTGTTCAGGTTTGCCAATACACTGCCATATTATGGCCATGCTACATGCCATGCACACCTGTAACACACCTACCCATAATGCACGCTGTACATGTTCACTTATTGTTGCTGTTAATTTCACTGCATGATGGTGGTCACCATGGTGGCATATCTGAAGGGTATGCAAGAGTCCTGCAGTATACCTAACAACCTGTCAGTGCAAGATGTGTGGACAGAGATGAACATAATGGTGGGACAAATGGCCTACAGGAGGGACATGTCTGAAACATTACCCTTATACAGTGGCTACAATAGTGTATACACCACTATTACAAGGGCAACTGTTCATGATCTAAACCATGGCAAATCACAATAACACATTCCACACCTTTTACAACCTGTAATGTGATCCTAACATGAGCGCTGAATATGTAATATGGAATCCTATGTTAGGACAACAAATATGGGGAATACATACCTTAACATACACTGGAAGCATATGTATGCACACACTCCAAATAACATATTGTGGAAGCAGCTTGTGAGGTACTGACAGTATTCACTCTTCTTGAGTACACACCTTCCATCAAGTACAGGGTCTCAATGTCACACCAAGTAATGGTCTGCTGTCCAAGAAGTATGTCCATGACATTTGCCCACTCACCTGCAACAGAGGCAGCCATGGCTTGCACTCATCTTACAAACCATGAAATGGATCCCATATCTGAAAGGTAGCACTTAGGAGTGGGAAAAGTAGCCTTATCTCACCTTTGCATATACCATGGCAAACAGTGCAGACAGTCATTTATGTGTGCATGAAATATTAGACAATTTTAATATAGAAAATAAACAGATGTTAACACATATTGCAAAATGGTCATGGAGGCTGCCCAGAAACATGCAGCAGCACTGAGCAACTTCCAGGAATGTCTAGCAAGTACTGCCTGTGAAGTACCTGCATCAACAATCACCCGGAATCTGCATAAGTGTGTCCTATGGGTTAGGGTAATCAGACTGAAGAGTTGTTCCACAGGCAACATCATCCAGGGCTCTCTACACATAGCATATGCATAACACCAAATCTCCCAAAAGCATGTGTTGCAATGTGTAATGGTATCATGAGACCAAGGCTGGAACCTACAGAAAGTATTCATAAAGATACATGTGGTGCACAAGCAACACCTCACTCCACCTCAGGGCCACCATCTCCATTTTTATCTTGCTGGTGCCAGTGTACACATTTAGATTTGCTGTTCATTAGCAGGAACTAGGCTGGTAGACATGGCATTCAGAATTTGGAACACTGCAAAATAACACTCATGTGTGGCCCATAGTTGTCAAGCATCTGTAATAAGGCTGAGGGATGTTATCCTGAAATGCAACAGTGAACTGAAGCATACATCCAAAGCACACTAAGAATGTCTGTATCTGAACACAGTAAAGGTCATGAATTGTGTCAGACATACCCCTGACTCCACAGCAATAGTGAAGCCACTGTGTGACCTCTAAGGGCCATGCACATGAGCTGACCTTGCAATCCGGCAGAGTTGGGGGACATTTCTAGGGTGGGGTGACCAAATAATGGCAAGTGAAGATGGGACATGCTGGTGTACCCCTTCCAGGAATAGTGACTGCTGTAGTTCACTTAACAGGTGCTGCAACAAACCATTGTGTTAAGGGTGTGCACACTTATGCAGCCCACATATTGTATGCATCTCATTCAACATCTGCACGACTAACACATTTGTATGATACTGCATTGGATTGCACAAGTCATATGTCACATATCAGGTGTGTAATGTTAACATATGCAGTATTGTGGCCCCATTGCATACCTTGGAAGAGGCTGGCATGTCAACAAGGTTGTGTACAGTCCTCATAGCCACATTAAGCTTTGTAGGTTGTCAGTGTAATTGGATTTTATTGCTCATACATGCACTGCTGATGATAAAATCTGCAAATCAGAGGTCAGGCATTAGGTATTGATATCAGTCCTTATATCATCCCAGGTATGTGTCAGACAAACACATAGGGGTTGTGAGCAACAGAGCAGACATAACTGCCACACATATACATATTCAGCAATGGTGTGTACACTTGTGAGGTATGGTGCACAGTACATGCCAGTGTGCTGTACAGGTTCACAGCAATACTGTGTACATGTGTACAGTGTGTTCCAGGGGAAGGGGCATCACCTACTAACACAACTGATGCATCACAGAGATGTATAATGTTGGCAACAAGGATTGAGTATGGCTGCAGTGCATGCTGTGTTGATTTCCATATGGCATGCATGTTGATTATTGGGTAATGAGAGGTCTGTGTAATATCTTTGTGCCACCTCACCTGTAAGTGTGCGTGTGTGTGTGTGTGTGTGTGTGTGTGTGTGTGTGTGTGTGTGTGTGTGTGTGCGTGCGAGTATGTAGAGGTAAACCATAATGTACAGGTCTTTAATTACATTTTCTGTTTTCCCCTCACAGGTGGCGAGGTGGGTCAAGGTTCCTCCTGCAGGCAAACTGATGTTAGTGTCCATACAGACTCTGACAATGATGATAGGCATAGTGAGGCACAGGCAGTGTTGTCAGGGGCTGAAGCTGTGCCATCGGTTGACATCCCACTTTTATCCACCCCCATCCCCGCACATAGTCTCCATGCCTATACATACCCCATCATCAGTGGCCATAGATGAGGGACAGTTGGCAGGTGGTGGCATAGGACAGGACAGTGTGGTGATTATGGCAAGTATGTCTGTACACAGCAGCCATAGCTGGAAGATCGGTGAGGTACCACACAGGCAGATGTACTGGGTTGCTCATAGGATGGCTGCTGGCCATCATGCCCCTGGCAGACATGCCACAGCAGGTGCCACCAGATGCATGTTTTGGGCCATCATGGAGGCACAGGCACGTATGGAACGTTACAACAGACAGAGTCTGAGGCTCCAGAGAGCTACTCATTCTGCTGAACTTGACATCTGTGATCTTGCAGGTGCCCACCATTATTTTGCAGAGGTCCTGGATAGATGGTTGGGTGAGATGGTGGGAATCCTCGACCGTGTGGTGTCTGCGGTAGAGCATGTGGTGGGAGTAGGCCAGTGGTCACATAGACGTAGGTCAGCAACACCAACAGGTGGAGGTCTACGTGGATGTGCAACAACTCACGGATGCTCCCGTAGTGGCACTACTAGCAAAAGCACTGCAGGGGGGGTGCTGTCCATACCACAATGCAGCAGGCCACATGCACATGGTCCTGGCTGGTCCCAACAGGAAGACAATTATCATCAGGGGAGAGTAACATATCTGGGCTTCTGCCTGGTAGTGCCCATGAAACCCTTGGCAGGCATAGTTTCCATGTCCGTGGCTGGAAACAGTGAACTATACACCCTGCCATGCACAGTCTGCAGCTGTCCAACAAACTGCTGTATAGGGCAGCCACATGGCAGACATGTGTGCATACATACACAAACACTTCACCAACATAGCTAGAGCACATCCATACCTGCACACACCACATCTGCACAGCCCATTTAATAAAGAACCCCCTAACCCAAACACATTATGTCAACAAAACAGCTCAGCCTAGGCCTCTGGCAAACCCACAATATACCCTGTGCATATGATGCTACCTGTGCCACATCCCTGTCATCCATACCATTGATGCAGGGACATGCTGATATGGTTCTGATGCACAGGGTGAATGTCCTAAAGTTTAGCAATGTAATGTTGTTGAACGTGTTTTCAGATGGAATGATTAATGCTTACATGTCAGGGTGTGTAGCTGTCCAGCCATGATGCATTATAACAGTTATTAACACTGAAAGATTGTGGTCTCCATAATGTATTCTGTTTGTGTTCCAGGTGTCTGTGTGTTAGCAGGATGTTGGTCTGCTGTCCTGTCCTACAAGGGGTGTTGCACTGTGGTGACACATTGACTGTGTCATATCCTGGGTACAGCTGAACACAGGTAACCGATCTGTATAACAGTTACTGCATGTGCCACATGGCTAATAAGTCTGAGGGGTGTATACAGATGAGTGCATGGTAGCTGATGTCAGCAGCTCTTCTACAGTGGATAATTGTAACTGTACTGTGTGGCACACACCAAATGCCCATGAGTAACACACACACACACACACACACACACACACACACACACACACACACACACACACAGGCTTTGGTGTTGCTGTAATACACAGAGAATACTGTTCACATGAATGTACTTCATTTTTCACTGAACTCATTTTGGCCTATGTAATTCCCCCCAGACCAAATTGCCAAAACATCACATCAGGAAATAAACAGTTCACCAGTTTAACGTCATTGATGATGGTACTGGCAGGGTATATGTCCTCTTCCCCAATGTAGTGCAATCCTGGAGTTGTAAACATAAGTGTGCTGGTGTGTGTGGCACAGCCCCCCCACTTTGGAGGGTGTGGGGTGGCATAGAACCACACATAGTGTGATTAACAACTACTTAACATGTTAACATAAACTGTACAGTACAGTACAATAGCACACTAAGTGAGGGGTTCCCACAACAATCACCCCAATGTGGGTGGCTGTGGCCACAACAACCACAACCATGTATATATACCAACTCCTGTATCACTGTACAGCTGTACTGTGGAGAAGAGGGCATGTACACATCCACTACTAGTTTTGCTTGAATGTATTTCTACAAGATGATTGCTTTGAAATGTTACCTTTAGCCAGTTAGTTCTCGGACAAATGATCTCCTGGGACATATATTTTCTGTAAACTGAAGTAGATCCCTTCACATACACACACCCTTACTTGGCAACACTGAGAGTAGAACCCCTACCTAGGTACTTATTGCTACTAATGTGCTTGGTTTTAATTGCACACACCACAAAGCTTTTAGGGTGAGATGTGTCCTGAATTTCCTGTTAAGTGAAGAACATCACCAGGCCTTGTACAGTATGGTAATGGGGGATGTACTGGGTGTTCATGAACAATACGTAGTATGACATACTGTCATATACACATTGACAAATACATACAGTCATAGACACATTTGACAGACCTGGGTTTAGCAATGCTGACTACCTTGTCAGTGAGTCGGATACCTATTGAAAGCACGAAAGTTACAAAGTACAAATGCTCAGATGAGCAAAAATGCCGCAAATCAAAAACGTTATTGTGGGGGGCTGTGCCCCCACACTCCTGCTAAATATATATTCCAACTCCGAGATCACACTACAGTGAAGAAAGGGCAAATATTCTGATCTTCACTATATTGCGATGAAAAAAACAAACTTCGATTTGCGGCATTTTTGCTCATCTGAGAGTTCGCACTTTGAAACTTTTGTGCTTTCAATATGTAACCCAGTGTGTCCATTCTGTTACAGAGATTTTGCACACAGCACATGCATCATTGGGCTGGATACTGTAATCAGTTACCTGTATGGTTGATGGTGACAGCAGTCCTCATACAGTGGACCCTGGGACATGTACTGAGGAAACCAAGGTATAAAGACAGTATACCCAACACCCACACCCCACATTGGATATTGTACTCACTGAAACCCATAATAATGCTCTGACATACCCACAATCACACATTGACCAGGACTGCAATCCAACCCCTTGTCTATCTAATCAGTGCTACTACAGCGATATGCATTTATTGCACATGCCAAAGGGATAGTAGGGTGAGGGTTTGTCATGGCTCTCCTAATGTCAGCAACATCAATATCCCTTATAATGTATGGCAAGGTTTATTGTATTTGGAGAATGTGGCCTCAGAATGCTCTCTCTTACAAATATGCTCACTCACACACATACACACACTTGCCAGGAATCAAAAGGTAACCCACGCCTATCTACCCATTTGTAGAACAGTGTTATGCTGGTACTGCAAGCTCCAGGTAGTCTATAGGGTGAAGAGTGTAAAAAGGTACATTTAATGTTAATTACAGAAGCAGCCATTTCTAGGTATGGAAATGGAGGGTGTAGTGATTGAGAAGACCCTCAGGGTATTGTCAACTACAAGTTTACAAACACACAGACACTGTTATTCTCAGTAATGCACATTGACACATTTGTCATTACTGGGGTCCATAGGTGCAGGTGTTCCTAGGTGTGACCAGACAAATGTCCATGGAGAGATGAGAAGAGTAGGGCATGTGGGTACACTGATATCATGCCACCTGACATTTGTCAGCAGGCCATCTATCAACCAATGCCACTTGAGAAATCCACAGGCTGACAGTTACATTCAACATCCAATCACCTGGTTTTCTCTTGCAGAAGGCCAGTGAAGTGCTCCAATAGACATGTATGCAACATATATTACATAACATGGCCAGTGTCTGGGTAGAGACCTGTACCAAACATGTTCTGTTGACTGTGGGCGTCTGGTTGAGTATCCATGGCATGTGGTGCATACAGAGTGGGGTTTCCTAGCTGTGGTGTTCACAACACAGCTGGGCAGACATGTCAGTGTCAGTCAATCATAGATTGTCTGTAAGCAGCCAAGATGGATACCTGACATCTGCACATCTGTACAGAGGACAGACAGAAATCAGCTAGCCAACATATTATGAGTTAGGATGAATGTTTTCACAGATAGATGTCTGACACTGATAGTTATTCCATTACTACATGACAACTGCCCTCAATGACATGTACTAAACACATAGTAGTCTACAGTTAATATCCATATATCAGATCAATATCCAATAGGAGATACTTAATAACATACAGCTCAGACACAAAGAACACGATAGTTGGTACTCAGATTCCAGCTTTGCATGAGGGGGTGTATGGTTCCAGTACTACAATCTGCAATCTACTCTTACTTGGAAAAGCACTGTTAGAAGTAGTAATGTAATGATACAATATATGCAAGTGTGACTGCATATAACCTAGGATACTACCATGGTATGAAACACATACAAAGAGAAAAGATTGTTGTACTAGCCATGTATACTTAGGTGTGCCATACAGTATACCCACACCCCTTGCTACTATAATGACAGCACATAGAAGCATGTTATGTACATGGAATTAAATACACTTATTAAAGATGTCATTACCCTATTTTATCAGACTGGAATGTGATCACTGGTTACCAGGGCTGAGCTATGTTTAGTAGGTGTAAGCATTGCTTAAATGTAAGTGCTAAGCATATTTGCACACTGGTAAGCGAACCCTACACAGTGTAAGCACCTATTCATTTAACAGTACATTAGCACTGCTTACCATCACACAAACCCGCGCAAAACCACTTAAAGCTGCTCAAACCTGCCTTAATCACTCTGTATCCAACAGTCCTTGTTCTGCCTAGCAGCAAAACAAACAGCCCTTGCAGTTCTTGAATCCAGGACCCTGTACACCATAATCACAGTGGTTAACCACTAAGCCATTGAAGCTAAGATGCTGTCTGTTGTTCTTTTAAATATATCATTCAGTACACACACTGAATAGTAGTAAACAACTACTTTGACTACTACAATTGTTTAGTACTTGTAAGTGAAAATAGTGTTGAATCAGTCATGTTTTTTATCTAAATATACACATATCAGATAAATATGGTGTGATACATCTGGGAAGGTATATACAACACTCATGTTTACACATAACAAGGATATGTATATATATATATATATATATATATATATATATATATATATATATATATATATACACACATATGTAGATATATGTATACATGTATACATACACACACACACACACACACACACACACATATATATATATATATATATATATATATATATATATATATATATATATATATATATACATATGTAGATATATGTATACCTGTACATACACACACGCACACACACATATGTATATATATGTATATATATATATATATATATATATATATATATATATATATATATCTACAACAGATGTCCATAACATGTAGTGGAGTCATACCTCAGCACCATAAGTCACAACCTCTTAGTGCAAGGGAATGTAATGTAAGTATTTCAGGTATAAATGTAGAATGTTGCTACAGTAACAGGGGTTGTATCAACAGGCATGTTGTGTAGGAAGTCACTTCTGATACTGACATGTATGCCATCAGTTTCTGACAGACATTATAAAATCATCATAGTGAAGTACCACACAAATCACAGTAATGATCCTGTGGAATACAGCAACAATATGACAAATAAACGTGGACAGTCTGACACAATCTGGTCAGTCCAGAGGTATACACGGAACTCCTTATTGCAAGACGTGTGGACCAAGCCTGACAAAGGGGATGTTTACAGCCATGGAAATGGGGATATCACACAAATACTGGAATAGATAAGCTCACACAGTTGATGCATTCACACCCTCCTGGTAGTCCTAACACATATTAACCGGAGGAGCAGAGGTCCCAAGCCCACATACTTTCCACTAGTTAGTGACATGCATCTTCACTTCATCCCACTACTTTTTCAGAAGTACACATCACATATGGTGGCCAGGCAACAGTACATCTGACAAATATCTGGACATAACATCACACTAGGTAAATACACTGAGCTGCTAGGTATGTCAGAAAGCACTGTGTAAACTACAGGTAGACTGCCACAACACTGACCCAAGTTTCCTATGGGGGAATACACCTGTGCTTGCAAATAAAGCAGGCACTACAGGCATGTAGCAGCATGGAGTAACAGACACCAGTGTGAAAGTGCATACCCACAACCAATCTCTATACAGTTGCAGTCACATTATGGTAAGCCTTATTAATAGTACAGTATATGGACTGTGTGAACAAAACTATCCTCATATTTGCCACTCACAAACTAACCCTACATATACTGGCCTAATTCACAGTGTAGTCTAATACCTGGCTGTGGCATGGGACATGTCTCAGTCTGGCCCTACAAACATATACACTGATATGATACCAGAAACTGGAGCAGCATGCGTCAGATAGAACAGGACCAAGAACACTGACATCTACCACAGTCTGTACACAAGCCAAGTAACATATTCACAATACACTGCTACACAATACTGACACTCAGTCAACAATCACCATAAGCACACAGACCTCACTACTGTACAGACTACAACAGAATGTCCAGGTTTTGTCCTCAAATATAAAGCCTACTATACATAACATGTCTAGCAGTCTAATATATCACTGGCTTGTTATCAGGAATGATGTCAGTAAATAATGATATACTGTACATATGCACCTCTTACTGCATGACATATGGACAAAGAGTGACAGACTTGGGGGTCAGAGGCACAAACACAGGGCCAGTATTGACATATTGCTGTGATAAACTGAGAAAATTCCTGGTGTAACAGGGTTTGTTGTGATATATCTCTTCGGAGGGATATGAAGTCAGTAACTCACATGGATGGCACCATGTACTGACTGCAATCATCAGAGTATGCTACTGCATTTCTAAAGATAGGAAATGTGTGAGTAACACACATCTAAGGCTCCAAACTCTGGCCAGTCTCCAGATAGTCCTACAGGTGAGAGTTTCCTCAACCACATAACACTGTCATGCCAGACTATAAATCATGTAGAACAGCCATATTCACATAAACCCTGTTAAACCAACATCACTTCAAATGTAGAACAGCAATACTTACATTCTGTCTCCATGTCTGGAACATCCCCCACCTGTTTGTTGTCCTGTCTCCACAGTGTATGCTGTAAGAGGTATTTCCAACTAACCTCTGTGATGCTGTTTGTCAGACACCCACATGAAGTCCTGCTCACAGTGAATGAAAAGGGCCAACACCCACATGAAGTGCTTAGTTATAGGAGTGTGTTTTCATGCAATTTTTTTATAGGAATGATACCACAGCTGTTCCACATACAATTAGCAAGTGGGGGACTCCAATTCATGCACAGGCTGTCAGCTGATCATGAGCATTACCTACAAAAGTCAAGCTGCTGCCTATGGAAAACATTTGTATTTTTCCACATCCACCAAAGAGGGGGAGAGAGAGAGAGAGAGAGAGAGAAACAGAGAGAAAGTAAGAAAGGAAGGGAGTAAGAGCCAAGCATGTTTGTGTATGATCTGTGGGTGGAGAGTGGCATCTGAGTATGATAATGTTTGCCTATATTGTTTACTAATTCATACTGTCACATAGTAATTGCACATGGCTGTACAAATTTATGGCTGTGGATTGTCTACAACAACCTCTACAGTGTTTGAAAACTGTTGGCCTTGTTATGTGGACATAGGGAAATATAGGTCTTCAATATAATGATGTAGCAAACCCCACACTGCAATGGATCCTGTCATTACACTCTCACCCCAACACACCCACACAGGATACTGATGACACACACACACACACACACACACACACACACACACACACACACACACACACACACACACA
>NC_056733.1:1913202833-1913213944 GCF_019279795.1 Protopterus annectens
TAGCATTACGCAGTTGTCACAAGCACCATGGAAATTACAGGGATAGCATTTGTCCAAAGGGTTATTTCAAGGTGACTGACATCAGCAGGCATGCTAAAGTAGGGCAATGGCAGGTGTAGTGACTGTGAATGCCCTCAAAATCATTCATCTCCACATATATACATACACACACACACACACACACACACACACACACACACACACACACACACACACACACACACACACACACACACACACACACACACACACTTGCCATGTGTGGGATTAGAACTCCTACCTAACTAGGTATGCCACACTATAGCATTATGCAGTTATCGCAATCACTACAGAGCTTATGGGGCTGGCACTTGTCCAAAGGGATATTTCAAGGTGACTGACAGCAGACATGCTAAAGTAGAGCAATGGGAGGTGTAGGTTCATAGGTTCATAGGTTTATACTAGGCTATCTGCCCTAAGGCATTTATAAGCCTAGCCCAAATTTTTGTGGCTTACGCCACCCCTTATATGAAAAAATACTGTGCCCATTAGTTTGTTGTGCCTCTGTCCAGCAGTGACACAGAGATAATTCCCGGGGTAAACCTACGATCTCCCATCCACAGGTCTAGATTTCTCTTGAACAGAGTCAGCGAGGTGCTCTGCCTCACATGGACCGGGATTTTATTCCACAGCATAGGGAGTCTCTGAGTGATAAATCTATCCCTCCAGCACGTCCTATTTATATCCGTGCTAAGGTTTAAGTCGCTTGCTCTAGTGGTTTTGGTGGATTTGGATTTTTTGAGGTGGAGCATGTCCATTAATTCTGGGTTGGACATGGCCTTGTATGTCAGGCACATGTCACCTCTGAGCAGACGGTATGTGACTGAATAGAGCTGGAGTTTCTTCAATCTGGCAGCATATGACAGATTTTGGAGTCCCTTTATCCTTTTGGTGAGGAACTTTTGGGGTCTCTCCAATTGCTGCAGATGTCGGGTGAGATACATCCCGAATGGGGCATTGTACTCAATCATTGGTCTGATAAGTGAAGAGTACAGGGGAACAATAACCTCACTAGATCTGGATGTGAATCCCTTCATGATCAGGTGGGCAATGTAGAAGGTCTTTCTAACCACTTTAGCAATGTGAGTGTCAAAAGAAAGGCCACTGTCAACCTGGGTCCCCAGGTCCCTGATAACCTCTTCTGTGCTTAGTGGATTGCCACCTATATGGTAGCTTGGGGTTACCTTGTTTTTCCCGAAGGGTATGACTATACATTTTTTGGCGTTTAACTTCAGGCCATGGCTCTGGCACCAGCTATCTGTTTCCGTGAGTCCCTTCTGAAGGATATCCATGTCTGATGCACTTTCCACTATGGCGCCCAGTTTGCAGTCGTCTGCAAACTTTGTCAGCCAAAGTCCTCCTATGTTGGCCTGTACTTCTAAGAAATAGATGCCAAACAATAGGGGGCCAAGGACCGAGCCCTGTGGGACACCACTTGTGACCGGCTTGGAGTCTGACACAGCGCCAGCAACTCTAACCCTGTGGGTTCTGTCCTTAAGCCAGTTTGCAACCCATCTTGTGACATATGGGTTTACATTTAAGCTGGTAAGTTTTTCTACAATACCCGAGTGGGGTATTGTGTCAAAAGCCTTTGCAAGGTCAAGGTAGGCTGTATGGACTGCCTTTCCCTCATCAATGGCCTTGGTGACTGTTTCAAAGAAGTCGACCAAGTTTAAAAGGCATGATCTTCCCTTGACAAAGCCAAACTGGGTCGGGTCCAATGTCTGCAAGTCCCTATATCTTTGTTTATGAGCTCCATTATGATCCTCTCCATAGCTTTGCAGACTAGACTTGTTAAGCTTATGGGCGTAATTACCAGGGTCCGTGAGGCGCCTTTGTGGAGTGGGACAACAGTTGCCGTCGCCACTCCTTGGGCATGTATCCTGTGGTAAGGCTGAGATTAAACAGCTGCCTTATGTGCGGGTTTAATTCCTCATTTAGCTCGTGTAGCACACAGCCGGGGACACCATCCGTCCCATTGATGCTGTGTTTTTAGCTTTAGAGAGAGCAGCTTTCACCTGTGCATTTGAGATGTCCGGGAGGCTACACTCGGCTGGGATAGTTATCTCTCCTTTAGGGGAGAGGGGAAGTTTGCACTGAACCTGTCTGACAGTATGTTGGCAATGTCTGTGGGTTCAGTGATTTTGTATCATTTTGGACTAATTCTGAGCATATCTGGGAGTTTCCACCCAGGTTCCTAACATAGCTGAAAAAGGCCTTATGATTGTCCTTTGAATCCATGGCAATTTTTCTCTCAAAATTGGCCTTAGTTGATTTTATGAGTGCTCGTATTTTTTTACTAATAATGATCAGGGGTGACTTCCCTTTTATGGATATTGTTCTATCATGTAATAGCTTTCTCCTCTTACTGTAAAGTTTGTTAATGGCTGGGGTCCACCAGACTGGACGTTTGCCCTTTGTGGAAAGAGTCTTGGTTTTATTAGGGATTGCCTGATCCATGCAGTCCTGGAGGTGTTCATAGAAGGCATTTGTAAGGGCTTCCAGCTTGGGTTGTGGTTTCCACTGGCTCAGGGGCCTTGAAGGATACCACACCAGTCTTGAGTAGTGTGAAGTTTGCTTTAGAGAAGTTCTTCACTATGGTCTTTTGTTTGGGGTGGGGGGATGTGGATTTCCAGTGAGATTAGTTTATGATCAGATCTCACCAATGAGGGATATACTTCCAGTGTGGAGCATTTTGCCCCCATGTTTGTGACAATGAGATCTAGTATATTTTCCTCTCATGGGAACAGTGACTAGCTGTTCCATGGCATTTGAATTTATGAACTCCAGGAACCGTTGGGCTAGAAAGTTAGGGCTTGAGTAATGTTCCCAGTCTATATTCAGGTAGTTGAAGTCACCCAATATGATGGTGTTTGGAGATACATTTATACCCTCCAGTGTCTTCAGGAAGGCTGTGTGGGGTTCCTGAGTTTGAGAGGGTGGCCTGTAGCATGCTACAATTTGTAGAGCAGTTTTGCCTATGGTTAGTTGCACCTGGATGGTTTCCGAAGCTTAGATGCGTTGCCACCAACCTGGAGGTGTGGGTATCCTTTATGAATATGGATACACCCTCCTTTTGTGGTGTGGTCCGGGTTTTGGGGCGAACGCATGATATGAG
The DNA here is from genome assembly GCF_019279795.1 of Protopterus annectens. NCBI lineage: Eukaryota > Metazoa > Chordata > Ceratodontiformes > Protopteridae > Protopterus > Protopterus annectens. The sequence continues at coordinate 1,913,205,991 of NC_056733.1, forward strand.
GTAAAACCTAATAGTGCCGGGTGCTCTCAGGAGCCTTGAACCAGGTTTCAGTTACAGCACAGACATCGATGTTCTCCATACTGAGAAGGGCCTCGAGTGCGTGCATTTTGAGATTTAGACTTCTGGCATTGAGCAGCATTACCCTCAGTTTCTTCCCATTTTGTTTTCTAGGGTGGTAGGTTTAGAATTTGAGCCTTGCCTAAAAAGGCACTATGGGGTGGCAAGAGCCTTAGCCAATATCCAGAATCCCAGGGTGACAGGTGCAAGCCATCCCTTGCGAGCAGCATGGCTTGTCAAGCATGTCATCCCAGGCAGACAGACACTGGATCCCCTTTGAATGACACCAGACATTAAGCCAATTGTTAAAGCTGATCATCTTGTCTCTATATTGTGGCATCATTCTTGGTGAAGGAAGGATACTGCTCAGGGTTAGGGTCATACCTGCCTGGGCTACATAATCAGAGAGCTCCTCTATGTCTCTTTTCATGTAGTCCAGGGAGGTATCGTCTAAGGTCGTTCACACCAGCATGGACAATGACTGTGTCATATTTGTACTTGCCGTGGAGTGACCAGTGCTTGTGTTATGTGGCAGATTCTAGCGCCCGATAGGCAGCTTACTGTGACCCTCTCCTTGTTCAGCCTGGTGAGTGGGACGTCAGTGTGTCTGACTATGGAGTCACCTATGACAAGTATGTTTGGTGTTGTATTTGGCCTTAAGGGCTGTGACTGCTTTGCACACTGCTTTTGTGGTTTATGTGTTGCTTGTGGGGTGTCTTGAGGTAGCAGTTGTTTGGATGTCTGCTTTGGAGGCCTCTGCTGTTTAGGTAAATTTTACTCAGAGCCTCCAGTATGTCTTTGTGTGTTTATGTGTTTGATTCAGTGGAGTGGTAGCATTATGTGAGGCTGGTTTTGTGGTGTGTGTAGTTGCCTTCTCCTCCTGTCTGGTCTTGCCAGTCCTGAGTTGAGAGAGCTCAGCCTCCAGTTTGGCTAAATAGCTGCATCTCTCGCAAGTATTTGTGTTATGTGGGAGGAGGAGAGGGTTGTCTGTGTACATGAGGCAGTTATAACATTGCCTCAAGATTCCCAGATTCACCAGCTAGACCGGAGAGAAGATTGACAACTGACCTTTGGACATGCTAGAATAATATTGGGAATTCCTTAATTGAAAACAAGGGCCAGTGGGGAGTGAGGGTGTAGTGCATTTAATTTTTAGTGCTGACTTATATAATTGCTTTAGTGAGCAAGTGCCAGGTAACTTGAGTGCAATGTGTTACAAGTAACTAAATGCAAAAACGACAAACAGTAACTTTCTTTCAAGTGAAACAAGGAAATAAGTACAGTAAGCAATGCAGATATCACTAGTGATCCACAGAAGCTGAGAAGTTGTGTATTAGGTGGAATTAGCTTCCAGGGAAATAACAAGCAAACAAACAACAAGCATATAAACAAAGCTAGATTCAGCAGGCCTGGATCTAGTCTATGCTAGAGCAAACAAGGTGAACCAATTTCAGTAAGATACAGTTCAAATATTCAGGCACTATAAACCTTTAACCAGAAATTCCCAGCTTTGAAGGGCAGAGTCCAGCCTCTTCTCCCACAAGAGTGCAGACCACGAACCTTCTTAATGTAAAATAACTGGCCTGAAGCCCAAGTGCCTAAACCAGAACTAATACACTTGGACACTGGGCTCTCAATCAGCAGTTCCCAACTTAGAAGGATGAAAGCTACCTGTCCTGCCACCACAGTGCTTGCCACAAACCTTCCTAATGTAAAACAACTGGTCTGAAGCCCAAGTGCTTAATCCAAAAGACTTGAATGATAGCTACACTTTAATCAAGTTACAACCAAGCAGTAATAAATACCATTGAATACTTTAGAGAATGACTGTGTATGGCCTCAAAACCATTCATCTCCACACACACACACACACACACACACACACACACACACACACACACACACACACACACATGTTCACAGTTCCCATGTCTGGGATTAGAACTCCTACCTAACTAGTATACTACACTACAGCATTATACAGTTATCGCAAGCACCACAGAGCTTATAGGGTTAGTACTTCTCCAAAGGGTTATTTCAATGTGACTGACATCAGCAGGCATGCTAAAATAGGGCAATGGGAGGTGTAGTGACTGTGGGTGGCCTCAAAATCATCCATCTTCACACACATACACAGTTTTACAGTTGTCATGTTGGGGATTAGAACTCTCACCTAACTAGCTTTCTACACTATAGTATTACACACTTATCACAAGCACCATGTAGCTTATATGGCTGAGACTTGGCCAGAGGGTTATTTCAAGGTGACTGACATCAGCAGGAGTGCTAACATGGGCAATGGGAAGTGCGGTGTGTGTGAATGGGCCATAAACCATTCCTCTGGAAACACACACACACACACACACACACACACACACACACACACACACACACACACACACACACACACACACACACACTCAGTCACACACAACTTTACATTTGACAGGACTGGGTATACAAATGCTAGATAAATACTGATTTGTACTATAGTGTTACACAGTTATCACAAACACCACAGACACTATAGGGCTGAGGGCTACCAAAAGCAATGTCTACAGTGACTGACATCAGCACATCATGTGATATTGACCAATTGGATGTGTGGTGGGTGGGACAGGCCTCATGATGGAACTCTTTACGTCACTGTCTGTCTCTCTCTTCCCCACATTTCTGTGTGTGTGTATGTTTGACATATTATAGTGTGTTGGCCTTGGATATGTGTGAGTATTCCTATCCAATGTGTCCGCAAAGCATGAATGGTATACAATGTGGTGTGTGCACAGACATCTGCAACTGACAGATATGTATAGTCCACTGTGTTATCAGACATGGACTTCATTTCTCTAAGTGTAGGAGCATGCCCAGTATGACCTTTTGTACTGAGTGTGTGAATCCAAACCAGATAGGTTGTACTCCAGTCCAGGGTTTGGTGTTCTATACCTACAGCTAGCAACCTGTTTCTGCAGGATATCTGTAGATATGTTGACAATATTGATTCCCAATGGCTGACAGATAGTGGGATACTGTAACTATTGTGTCTGTGCTGCTTGTGTTACATGGTTGGTGTTAGCAGAGATATTCCGATATATGTATTGTTTTACACTGTGATGTATTATGTCATCAACTCCTGACAGATATATTTATTTGCTCACAGTTATTTCCTGTGAAATACAAGATGAATGAAGCTGTGTCCAGTACCGTGGTCTGCAGCCTACATATTCTTGCACACTCATGCCATTCTGGAGGGGTAGCTGCAGACACTTGCTGATGAGTCCGTGTAAATGGTCCAGCACTTTGGTACTGTGGTGGCTGAGGAACCCCTTCTTGTACATATATTGACGTAACAGAATGGCCATATCCGGCTGTGGCCATACCTCTCAGCTGTACAGATTCACCCAGGGTACCCAGAGGCAGGGCTGATATATCTGGTCAGTTACCCTTCACATTGTGATTTACGAGCAGGTTTGTAGCCACCCATTACTGGGTTTGCAGGCAGGGGTAGTATGGGCATGCATCAGAGTTTCAGACTTCACACACTCCATGACGTCCATGCTTCTACACCCCCCCCACTCTGTTATTCTATCCTCTTCCTAACATTATGCAAGTGATATCAGAAAAGTATCCCTATAGTTGTACCTTCATCCCAGCATTATTTAGGGGTTGTTGCACAGTTCATGCACTAGGAAATGGTGGGCATGCTACTGGGATTTCTCAACATGGCCTTGCATTTGTGTTCTGTTGACTGTGTTATGTTGTTAGTTAAGAACCCATGAGATAACATACATTGGCACTATGGGTGAGGCACATGCCTTTGACAGATGACTCTAGGCCATTTGGTACTTGGCATAGCTCCTCCTGGTCCCCTGCAGAGTTCCTAAGCCAGCAGAGAGCAGAAAAAGCAACTTTCTTGATCATAAGTATTTTTTTAAACTTTTATTTTGCATTTTTCGATCTTTTGAGCTTTTCAACTACTGTTTGTGCCTATATTACTGTTTTATTACCTTATATTCCTGTTTTTGTGTGCTTAAATTGTTGATTGCACTTGTTGGCTAAAGTTTTGCTTAAAAGTAACAAACAGGCTAATACACTCAAGTGTACCAGCCTTTGATAGCAATTTAGTCAAAAAACAAAGTATTTACTGCATTTTTTCTGTCTGTTTGCAAAAAAAAACTAAAAAAAACAAAAAAATACTTCTCCTTTCCTAAACTGTCCTAGCTAGTTGTTCCAGAGATCAGATTTTGCTGATCCCTGGGCTTTGTATTTGGTTTCTGTGTTCCTCCATTTTCTTGTGTGGCCAGAGGTAGTTTCTTTACTCACCAGTGGGAGTGGGGAGTACTGAGCTGCTTGTTTGTCCTCAGAGGAGTGGTTAGAAACAGCAACTAGTAATTCGTTGGCCATTTTGGGTCATTTCCTGTTTTTTCCAGCCCCCTGCTATAAAGCACACTTTGGCAGGCTTTTCTGGCATTAGAGAACTTGGCATAGATCCTCGTGGTCCCCTGCAGAGTTCCTAAACCAGCAGAGAGCAGAAAAAGCAACTTTCTTGATCATAAGTATTTTTTTAAACTTTTATTTTGCATTTTTCAATCTTTTGAGCTTTTCGACTACTGTTTGTGCCTATATTACTGTTTTATTACCTTATTTTCCTGTTTTTGTGTGCTTAAATTGTTGATTGCACTTGTTGGCTAAAGATTTGCTTAAAAGTAACAGACAGGCTAATACACTCAAGTGTACCAGCCTTTGATAGCAATTTAGTCGAAAAACAAAGCATTTACTGCATTTTTTCTGTCTGTTTGCAAAAAAAACTAAAAAAAACAAAAAAATACTTCTCCTTTCCTAAACTTTCCTAGCTAGTTGTTCCAGAGATCAGATTTTGCTGATCCCTGGGCTTTGTATTTGGTTTCTGTGTTTCTCCATTTTCTTGTGTGGCCGGAGGTAGTTTCTTTACTCACCAGTGGGAGTGGGGAGTACTGAGCTGCTTGTTTGTCCTCAGAGGAGTGGTTAGAAACAGCAACTAGTAATTTGTTGGCCATTTTGGGTCATTTCCTGTTTTTTCCAGCCCCCTGCTGTAAAGCACGCTTTGGCGGGCTTTTCTGGCATTAGAGAACTTGGCATAGCTCCTCGTGGTCCCCTGCAGAGTTCCTAAGCCAGCAGAGAGCAGAACAAACAACTTTCTTGATCATAAGTATTTTTTTAAACTTTTATTTTGCATTTTTCGATCTTTTGAGCTTTTCGACTACTGTTTGTGCCAATATTACTGTTTTATTACCTTATTTTCCTGTTTTTGTGTGCTTAAATTGTTGATTGCACTTGTTGGCTAAAGTTTTGCTTAAAAGAAACAAACAGACTAATACACTCAAGTGTACCAGCCTTTGAAAGCAATTTAGTCGAAAAACAAAGCATTTACTGTATTTTTTCTGTCTGTTTGCAAAAAAAAAACTAAAAAAACCAAGAAAATACTTCTCCTTTCCTAAACTTTCCTAGCTAGTTGTTCCAGTGATCAGATTTTGCTGATCCCTGGGCTTTCTATTTGGTTTCTGTGTTCTTCCATTTTTATGTGTGGCCAGAGGTAGTTTCTTTACTCACCAGTGGGAGTGGGGAGTACTGAGCTGTTTGTTTGTCCTCAGAGGAGTGGTTAGAAACAGCAACTAGTAATTCGTTGGCCATTTTGGGTCATTTCCTGTTTTTTCCAGCCCCCTGCTATAAAACACGCTTTGGCTTTTCTGGCATTAGAGAACTTGGCATAGCTCCTCGTGGTCCCCTGCAGAGTTCCTAAGCCAGCAGAGAGCAGAAAAAGCAACTTTCTTGATCATAAGTATTTTTTTAAACTTTTATTTTGCATTTTTCGATCTTTTGAGCTTTTTGAATACTGTTTGTGCCTATATTACTGTTTTATTACCTTATTTTCCTGTTTTCTGTGCTTAAATTGTTGATTGCACTTGTTGGCTAAAGTTTTGCTTAAAAGTAACAAACAGGCTAATACACTCAAGTGTACCAGCCTTTGATAGCAATTTAGTTGAAAAACAAAGCATTTACTGCATTTTTTCTGTCTGTTTGCAAAAAAACAAAAAAATACTTCTCCTTTCCTAAACTTTCCTAGCTAGTTGTTCCAGTGATCAGATTTTGCTGATCGCTGGGCTTTGTATTTGGTTTCTGTGTTCCTCCATTTTCTTGTGTGGCCAGAGGTAGTTTCTTTACTCACCAGTGGGAGTGGGGAGTACTGAGCTGCTTGTTTGTCCTCAGAGGAGTGGTTAGAAACAGCAACTAGTAATTCGTTGGCCATTTTGGGTCATTTCCTGTTTTTTCCAGCCCCCTGCTATAAAGCACGCTTTGGCAGGCTTTTCTGGCATTAGAGAACTTGGCATAGATCCTCGTGGTCCCCTGCAGAGTTCCTAAGCCAGCAGAGAGCAGAAAAAGCAACTTTCTTGATCATAAGTATTTTTTTAAACTTTTATTTTGCATTTTTCAATCTTTTGAGCTTTTCGACTACTGTTTGTGCCTATATTACTGTTTTATTACCTTATTTTCCCGTTTTTTGTGCTTAAATTGTTGATTGCACTTGTTGGCTAAAGTTTTGCTTAAAAGTAACAAACAGGCTAATACACTCAAGTGTACCAGCCTTTGATAGCAATTTAGTCAAAAACAAAGCATTTACTGCATTTTTTCTGTCTGTCTGCAAAAAACTAAAAACAAGAAAATACTTCTCCTTTCCTAAACTTTCCTAGCTAGTTGTTCCAGAGATCAGATTTTGCTGATCCCTGGGCTTTGTATTTGGTTTCTGTGTTTCTCCATTTTCTTGTGTGGCCAGAGGTAGTTTCTTTACTCACCAGTGGGAGTGGGGAGTACTGAGCTGCTTGTTTGTCCTCAGAGGAGTGGTTAGAAACAGCAACTAGTAATTTGTTGGCCATTTTGGGTCATTTCCTGTTTTTTCCAGCCCCCTGCTATAAAGCACGCTTTGGCGGGCTTTTCTGGCATTAGAGTACTTGGCATAGCTCCTCGTGGTCCCCTGCAGAGTTCCTAAGCCAGCAGAGAGCAGAAAAAACAACTTTCTTGATCATAAGTATTTTTTTAAACTTTTATTTTGCATTTTTCGATCTTTTGAGCTTTTCGACTACTGTTTGTGCCTATATTACTGTTTTATTACCTTATTTTCCTGTTTTTGTGTGCTTAAATTGTTGATTGCACTTGTTGGCTAAAGTTTTGCTTAAAAGTAACAAACAGGCTAATACACTCAAGTGTACCAGCCTTTGATAGCAATTTAGTCGAAAAACAAAGCATTTACTGCATTTTTTCTGTCTGTTTGCAAAAAAAACTAAAAAAAACAAAAAAATACTTCTCCTTTCCTAAACTTTCCTAGCTAGTTGTTCCAGAGATCAGATTTTGCTGATCCCTGGGCTTTCTATTTGGTTTCTGTGTTCCTCCATTTTTATGTGTGGCCAGAGGTAGTTTCTTTACTCACCAGTGGGAGTGGGGAGTACTGAGCTGCTTGTTTGTCCTCAGAGGAGTGGTTAGAAACAGGAACTAGTAATTCGTTGGCCATTTTGGGTCATTTCCTGTTTTTTCCAGCCCCCTGCTATAAAACACGCTTTGGCGGGCTTTTCTGGCATTAGAGAACTTGGCATAGCTCCTCGTGGTCCCCTGCAGAGTTCCTAAGCCAGCAGAGAGCAGAAAAAGCAACTTTCTTGATCATAAGTATTTTTTTAAACTTTTATTTTGCATTTGTCGATCTTTTGAGCTTTTCGAATACTGTTTGTGCCTATATTACTGTTTTATTACCTTATTTTCCTGTTTTTGTGTGCTTAAATTGTTGATTGCACTTGTTGGCTAAAGTTTTGCTTAAAAGTAACAAACAGGCTAATACACTCAAGTGTACCAGCCTTTGATAGCAATTTAGTCA